>NW_026515764.1:0-3597 GCF_025528875.1 Mycotypha africana | reverse complement strand
TTCATGAAATCTTCATACTCTTGTTCAGAACATGATTTGCTAACATTTGGAATATAAACCTCGTGGTTAACGGAATCTTCGAAAATAAGTTCTTCTCTGTCTTCGAAAGAAAAAGCAATATTTTCTATTCTGATACCAAGTTTAGGAATTATATCTCTTCCCAAGAGTACCGGTAATTTGCTCATGTTTTCAGGCATTTCCATAACCTCAAAGGAATGGAGAAATCCGGGCTTACCTCTATATTTGACTTCGAGTGGTTGCGTTTCTCCTTTACGTTCAGACGAAACGTTTTTGCCCACATATGTAATCTTACCCTTTGTAGGAATTAATTTGTCAAATATAGATTTATCTGCAAAATCGAAGTTTTCATTGATTATTGATTTTTGAGCACCTGTATCGAGCATACCAATTAATTGTTCATTGTTGATGGTAATAGCAGGAGAATAAGGTGTCATGTTCTGAACCTCTTTTTCTGTCAAGTCAGCAACATGAAAGCAGACAATATTTTGGTTTTTGTCCTTAGCAAACAGATAATTTTTATTTTTAATGTTATCATCTGATGGCAAGGGTTTGAATTTAGAATGATAAACGCTAGAATTAAACTTATTATCAGTGAGAATTTCACTGGCAAAGCCTTCAGCAATTTCATTTTCGAGATTACTATAGAAGATATTAATCTTATCAGTTCCATTTTCATTAAGGTTAAAGTTTTCATTGTTCTTTTCTGAAACATGTAACTGTACCTTGTTATGACGGCGATCGTTTTGCTTGATCAAATACTGTTTATATTTATCACTGTGCAAATAATCGATGCAACGTTTTAAGTGCTCGTAGGAGAATGCCTCCTTTTTGCAATAATTGCAAAGGTTTTTACCATTAGCGGGAGCAGGACGTTGCTTTTTCTGAAAATCGTTTTCAGAACCGGTTTGTTTTCTTTTAATGCCACTATGGCTCGTCTCAACTTTCTTTTTTGGCGAAACGTCGGTAGCCAAGGCATGGTAAAGGGCTTCCTGAATAGGACCGTAATAAACTTCAATGTGTTTATATACGTCCTCTAGCGTATCAGGGTAATAAGTCGCTTTGGGGCCCTTATCGTTGTGTTTCTTCAACGATTTTTTAACCTCTTTTTTCGTCATAGGCAAAAGAGACTCGACGAACAAAGCAACAGCAACAACAGAGTTGGGGAGAGGGGCGCCAGGAAGACGGTGAATGGCTTGTCTATAGCGATCCACATAGTCGCGCAGAAGCTCAGTTTTCGACTGGCGCATCGTAACAAAATTTTCTATTTTGTTACTGGGTGTTGAAAGGTACCCAAAGCGCTCAATAATGGCTTCTTTGATGCTTGACCAGTTCGTCTTTGCAGGCCTGGGGTTGATATTGGTTTCATACCAACGGCTGTAAATGCTATTTTTACTAACCAAGAATGACGATACTAAATACTTGCGCCAGCATGCATTCAGATCACAATCATGGCTTTGTAAAATTGTTTCAAAGGCCGTAGTGAATGACTCAGCGTTCTCGTACGAGATCCTACCTTCGGTTTTAACCTCAGGCGCGTCGTCTACCAACTGAAACAGAGGAATTTCCCTGAGAGGAATGTGCGGGTGCGCATACTTTGATTGCGCAGTGCCGTGGTTTGAAAAATTTTTATGAGGTGGCTTACCCTCGTTAATCAAATCCTCCATCAATTGACGAAGCTCATTGATGGTGTTGCGCATGTTCTGGACTTCGGAAGCATCAGAAGTCGTTGAACACTTTAAGTGCAACTGGTTGATTTGAGTCTTATACCGTGCGATCAAGACATCGTTTGAAATGATAGTCAAATTATGACCATCCAACTCAGGGGCATTAATGTTAATGCTATTGTTATTATGATGCGAATTAGTTTCATTGCCAACATCATTATATGCAAAATTAATTGCAGAAGTAGAAGGGTGCATGCTTTCTGCATGTCCCATGGTTTTATGAACCGTCTGTTGGGACGATCCAACACCGGAAGCAGTGGGAGCAGAAGGGGCAGAAAGAACAGCAGCGTCATGCATCTCTGTGTCTTCGGACAGAGAGCTGTCGTAACCGAAGAGGTCGGCAGGAGAAGGAGAAGAAGGTTCGTAGTTGCTTGCAGTAGACATTTTTGTTACAGTAAGGTTCTTCGTTAAAAAAATTGTGGTATTTGACGACTTGTGGAGTTAAATATCACTTAGTTAAAACAATAAAAAGTTAACGAGATCAAACTAGTACGTTTTATTTTCAATCAAGTTAAGTTCCCAGAGAAGAAAAATATCTACTGCAAAAATTTAAATATCTTCTTCATATTGCGGAACCTAGAAACTGGCAGCTGAGTTATTCTACTCAAAGAAGACGTACGTCTTCTGAACCGTAAAAGAATAGAATTCTCCCTTGAGGAGATTACGCATCTACCCGGAGCGGGTGGACTTGCAAAAGTATCCATGGCTTGATCTAGTGATCATGCAACTAGCCTATTTTCCCGTGCTAACCATTATGTAGCACTGCTTGCAGGAAAATAGTATTAATTAGGAAAATAGTATTCGTGCGTGGTGTTTGAGTTGAGTGAACAGTTATTGTAAAGGATGATCACAACCTATTATCTTGTAATCATTCTTTATGCCGAAGGCAGAGAATAGTACTTATAACCTATTATACCTTGGTGTTGAATCAATACATCCTGCATGTCCATATATTAATTCTACTATATATCCTATGTCATATAGTAACGTATTATAGCAAAATAAGTAAACTATATATCCTAAATGACAACCTGTTCAGCCTTATACGAGGTAGCTAATCTCGTATAAGAATCATCACTTATTCTATATTCGTTTCCTACTCTACTTTATATTATTTCAGCAGTAATGAGGTGTGAGGATCTTGTATAATTTGTATACGAGTTCTCCACATCTCATATGATGCTGTCAACTAAACACAACACTTAATTCACGGTACTCATATATTAGAGTTTATGTAGTTTCTAATTATTTCTGGTTTGCAATATTGTATAATTCATCTTTATCCTTCATAAAGTGAATTATATCTTTAATATTTGTATATCATCTACCCTCAAATACGACAAGAAGTACTTTTTTCCTACATGGTTTTTGTCTTCAATTTCTATATGAGAATATTCTACCTAATAAAAGAAGATAACTTGGTCTTCACTGATTTCCTTTTTGTTTTCTTTTCCTTTATACTTTTATCTGATCGTATACAACATTTTTTTCAGTGAATCACTTCAAGATGTCTATCGAGAATATTGTTACTGATTCGAAGGCTGCTGGTGAAGTAGTCAAGAACTCTGCTGCTACTCTGGTTGAATCTTCTACAGGTTGACGTGTTTGGTGAGATAATAACTACAATACTCGAGTACGTACAACCAGGTAGAGAATACATTCTACCACGGTCTATCTATATTGCATCTAATATAGGTTATGTACAACATAGAACAAGATATAGGCCTAAGTATAATAATCACCCAATAAGCATCTGAACCTGAAATTAGTGACTAGCATACGCGTCCTCAAATAATATAATTCCCATTAAACCTCACAAAGTAAATAATCCTTCTACTTCATCTGAAGAATA